>NC_069499.1:582836807-582851807 GCF_027579735.1 Bombina bombina
TACGGCTTCCATGTTAAGCCACCTAAAAAACAAACGCCTGTCTACATTGGTAGCGACAGAGAAAGAAAAAGGACAACAACAAACATCCACTGCAGGTTTTACAGTAAGACATAGGCAATGTGACAATGTGCTTGCTGAAACAACGTCGACTCTGATAACTAATATGGTAGCAAAGGACGTGCTTCCTATAAGTTTTGATGAAGGAGAGGGTTTTCGGGAGTTAATGAAATATGTCGAGCACGAATATACTGTCCCTGCACGAAAAACAATTACAACTCGGCTTGAAAAAATGCATGTAGATTCGGCTAGTTCTGTCCGCAATACCTTGGCAAAAGTTGAGAAGGCTGCAATTACAACTGACGCATGGACAGCACTAACTACCGAGTCCTACGTTACCATAACTTGTCATTTCATAAAAGACTGGAAAATGAAAAGTGTGGTTCTACAGACCCGTGCCATGCCAGAGAGGCATACAGCAGAGAATCTCGCAAATGTGTTGAACACTGCGGTAGACCACTGGGATTTGCGGGGCAAAATCACTGCTTGTATTCATGACAATGCAAGCAATATCGTCTTAGCAAACTCGGCATTAGAATGGGAGTCAAATTCGTGCTTTGCACACACTCTGCAGCTCGCTGTCAACGATGGCATAAAACTTGGTGTTATATAGCATGTAGTGGGTGCGGCCAGTCTTGTATCACATTTTCATCACAGCACAACAGCTACTCAGGCGCTTAAGATGAAACAAAAACAGAATTTATGTTTACCTGATAAATTACTTTCTCCAACGGTGTGTCCGGTCCACGGCGTCATCCTTACTTGTGGGATATTCTCTTCCCCAACAGGAAATGGCAAAGAGCCCAGCAAAGCTGGTCACATGATCCCTCCTAGGCTCCGCCTACCCCAGTCATTCGACCGACGTTAAGGAGGAATATTTGCATAGGAGAAACCATATGGTACCGTGGTGACTGTAGTTAAAGAAAATAAATTATCAGACCTGATTAAAAAAACCAGGGCGGGCCGTGGACCGGACACACCGTTGGAGAAAGTAATTTATCAGGTAAACATAAATTCTGTTTTCTCCAACATAGGTGTGTCCGGTCCACGGCGTCATCCTTACTTGTGGGAACCAATACCAAAGCTTTAGGACACGGATGAAGGGAGGGAGCAAATCAGGTCACCTAAATGGAAGGCACCACGGCTTGCAAAACCTTTCTCCCAAAAATAGCCTCAGAAGAAGCAAAAGTATCAAACTTGTAAAATTTGGTAAAAGTGTGCAGTGAAGACCAAGTCGCTGCCCTACATATCTGATCAACAGAAGCCTCGTTCTTGAAGGCCCATGTGGAAGCCACAGCCCTAGTGGAATGAGCTGTGATTCTTTCGGGAGGCTGCCGTCCGGCAGTCTCGTAAGCCAATCTGATGATGCTTTTAATCCAAAAAGAGAGAGAGGTAGAAGTTGCTTTTTGACCTCTCCTTTTACCGGAATAAACAACAAACAAGGAAGATGTTTGTCTAAAATCCTTTGTAGCATCTAAATAGAATTTTAGAGCGCGAACAACATCCAAATTGTGCAACAAACGTTCCTTCTTTGAAACTGGTTTCGGACACAGAGAAGGTACGATAATCTCCTGGTTAATGTTTTTGTTAGAAACAACTTTTGGAAGAAAACCAGGTTTAGTACGTAAAACCACCTTATCTGCGTGGAACACCAGATAAGGAGGAGAACACTGCAGAGCAGATAATTCTGAAACTCTTCTAGCAGAAGAAATTGCAACTAAAAACAAAACTTTCCAAGATAATAACTTAATATCAACGGAATGTAAGGGTTCAAACGGAACCCCCTGAAGAACTGAAAGAACTAAATTGAGACTCCAAGGAGGAGTCAAAGGTTTGTAAACAGGCTTAATTCTAACCAGAGCCTGAACAAAGGCTTGAACATCTGGCACAGCAGCCAGCTTTTTGTGAAGTAACACCGACAAGGCAGAAATCTGTCCCTTCAGGGAACTTGCAGATAATCCTTTTTCCAATCCTTCTTGAAGGAAGGATAGAATCCTAGGAATCTTAACCTTGTCCCAAGGGAATCCTTTAGATTCACACCAACAGATATATTTTTTCCAAATTTTGTGGTAAATCTTTCTAGTTACAGGCTTTCTGGCCTGAACAAGAGTATCGATAACAGAATCTGAGAACCCTCGCTTCGATAAAATCAAGCGTTCAATCTCCAAGCAGTCAGCTGGAGTGAAACCAGATTCGGATGTTCGAACGGACCCTGAACAAGAAGGTCTCGTCTCAAAGGTAGCTTCCAAGGTGGAGCCGATGACATATTCACCAGATCTGCATACCAAGTCCTGCGTGGCCACGCAGGAGCTATCAAGATCACCGACGCCCTCTCCTGATTGATCCTGGCTACCAGCCTGGGGATGAGAGGAAACGGCGGGAACACATAAGCTAGTTTGAAGGTCCAAGGTGCTACTAGTGCATCCACTAGAGCCGCCTTGGGATCCCTGGATCTGGACCCGTAGCAAGGAACTTTGAAGTTCTGACGAGAGGCCATCAGATCCATGTCTGGAATGCCCCACAGCTGAGTGACTTGGGCAAAGATTTCCGGATGGAGTTCCCACTCCCCCGGATGCAATGTCTGACGACTCAGAAAATCCGCTTCCCAATTTTCCACTCCTGGGATGTGGATAGCAGACAGGTGGCAGGAGTGAGACTCCGCCCATAGAATGATTTTGGTCACTTCTTCCATCGCTAGGGAACTCCTTGTTCCCCCCTGATGGTTGATGTACGCAACAGTTGTCTGATTGAAACCGTATGAACTTGGCCCTCGCTAGCTGAGGCCAAGCCTTGAGAGCATTGAATATCGCTCTCAGTTCCAGAATATTTATCGGTAGAAGAGATTCTTCCCGAGACCAAAGACCCTGAGCTTTCAGGGATCCCCAGACCGCGCCCCAGCCCATCAGACTGGCGTCGGTCGTGACAATGACCCACTCTGGTCTGCGGAATGTCATCCCTTGTGACAGGTTGTCCAGGGACAGCCACCAACGGAGTGAGTCTCTGGTCCTCTGATTTACTTGTATCTTCGGAGACAAGTCTGTATAGTCCCCATTCCACTGACTGAGCATGCACAGTTGTAATGGTCTTAGATGAATGCGCGCAAAAGGAACTATGTCCATTGCCGCTACCATCAACCCGATCACTTCCATGCACTGAGCTATGGAAGGAAGAGGAACGGAATGAAGTATCCGACAAGAGTCTAGAAGTTTTGTTTTTCTGGCCTCTGTCAGAAAAATCCTCATTTCTAAGGAGTCTATTATTGTTCCCAAGAAGGGAACCCTTGTTGACGGAGATAGAGAACTCTTTTCCACGTTCACTTTCCATCCGTGAGATCTGAGAAAGGCCAGGACAATGTCCGTGTGAGCCTTTGCTTGAGGAAGGGACGACGCTTGAATCAGAATGTCGTCCAAGTAAGGTACTACAGCAATGCCCCTTGGTCTTAGCACAGCTAGAAGGGACCCTAGTACCTTTGTGAAAATCCTTGGAGCAGTGGTTAATCCGAAAGGAAGCGCCACGAACTGGTAATGTTTGTCCAGGAATGCGAACCTTAGGAACCGATGATGTTCCTTGTGGATAGGAATATGTAGATACGCATCCTTTAAATCCACCGTGGTCATGAATTGACCTTCCTGGATGGAAGGAAGAATAGTTCGAATGGTTTCCATCTTGAACGATGGAACCTTGAGAAACTTGTTTAAGATCTTGAGATCTAAGATTGGTCTGAACGTTCCCTCTTTTTTGGGAACTATGAACAGATTGGAGTAGAACCCCATCCCTTGTTCTCTTAATGGAACAGGATGAATCACTCCCATTTTTAACAGGTCTTCTACACAATGTAAGAATGCCTGTCTTTTTATGTGGTCTGAAGACAACTGAGACCTGTGGAACCTCCCCCTTGGGGGAAGTCCCTTGAATTCCAGAAGATAACCTTGGGAGACTATTTCTAGCGCCCAAGGATCCAGAACATCTCTTGCCCAAGCCTGAGCGAAGAGAGAGAGTCTGCCCCCCACCAGATCCGGTCCCGGATCGGGGGCCAACATTTCATGCTGTCTTGGTAGCAGTGGCAGGTTTCTTGGCCTGCTTTCCCTTGTTCCAGCCTTGCATTGGTCTCCAAGCTGGCTTGGCTTGAGAAGTATTACCCTCTTGCTTAGAGGACGTAGCACCTTGGGCTGGTCCGTTTCTACGAAAGGGACGAAAATGAGGTTTATTTTTTGCCTTGAAAGGCCGATCCTGAGGAAGGGCGTGGCCCTTACCCCCAGTGATATCAGAGATAATCTCTTTCAAGTCAGGGCCAAACAGCGTTTTCCCCTTGAAAGGAATGTTAAGTAGCTTGTTCTTGGAAGACGCATCAGCCGACCAAGATTTCAACCAAAGCGCTCTGCGCGCCACAATAGCAAACCCAGAATTCTTAGCCGCTAACCTAGCCAATTGCAAAGTGGCGTCTAGGGTGAAAGAATTAGCCAATTTGAGAGCATTGATTCTGTCCATAATCTCCTCAAAAGGAGGAGAATCACTATCGACCGCCTTTATCAGCTCATCGAACCAGAAACATGCGGCTGTAGCGACAGGGACAATGCATGAAATTGGTTGTAGAAGGTAACCTTGCTGAACAAACATCTTTTTAAGCAAACCTTCTAATTTTTTATCCATAGGATCTTTGAAAGCACAACTATCCTCTATGGGTATAGTGGTGCGTTTGTTTAAAGTGGAAACCGCTCCCTCGACCTTGGGGACTGTCTGCCATAAGTCCTTTCTGGGGTCGACCATAGGAAACAATTTTTTAAATATGGGGGGAGGGACGAAAGGAATACCGGGCCTTTCCCATTCTTTATTAACAATGTCCGCCACCCGCTTGGGTATAGGAAAAGCTTCTGGGAGCCCCGGCACCTCTAGGAACTTGTCCATTTTACATAGTTTCTCTGGGATGACCAACTTGTCACAATCATCCAGAGTGGATAATACCTCCTTAAGCAGAATGCGGAGATGTTCCAACTTAAATTTAAATGCAATCACATCAGGTTCAGCTTGTTGAGAAATGTTCCCTGAATCAGTAATTTCTCCCTCAGACAAAACCTCCCTGGCCCCATCAGACTGGGTTAGGGGCCCTTCAGAAATATTATTATCAGCGTCGTCATGCTCTTCAGTATCTAAAACAGAGCAGTCGCGCTTACGCTGATAAGTGTTCATTTTGGCTAAAATGTTTTTGACAGAATTATCCATTACAGCCGTTAATTGTTGCATAGTAAGGAGTATTGGCGCGCTAGATGTACTAGGGGCCTCCTGAGTGGGCAAGACTCATGTAGACGAAGGAGGGAATGATGCAGTACCATGCTTACTCCCCTCACTTGAGGAATCATCTTGGGCATCATTGTCATTGTCACATAAATCACATTTATTTAAATGAATAGGAATTCTGGCTTCCCCACATTCAGAACACAGTCTATCTGGTAGTTCAGACATGTTAAACAGGCATAAACTTGATAACAAAGTACAAAAAACGTTTTAAAATAAAACCGTTACTGTCACTTTAAATTTTAAACTGAACACACTATTACTGCAATTGCGAAAAAACATGAAGGAATTGTTCAAAATTCACCAAATTTTCACCACAGTGTCTTAAAGCCTTAAAAGTATTGCACACCAAATTTGGAAGCTTTAACCCTTAAAATAACGGAACCGGAGCCGTTTTGAACTTTAACCCCTTTACAGTCCCTGGTATCTGCTTTGCTGAGACCCAACCAAGCCCAAAGGGGAATACGATACCAAATGACGCCTTCAGAAAGTCTTTTCTAAGTATCAGAGCTCCTCTCACATGCGACTGCATGCCATGCCTCTCAAAAACAAGTGCGCAACACCGGCGCGAAAATGAGGCTCTGCTTATGCTTTGGGAAAGCCCCTAAAGAATAAGGTGTCTAAAACAGTGCCTGCCGATATTATTATATCAAAATACCCAGATAAAATGATTCCTCAAGGCTAAATATGTGTTAATAATGAATCGATTTAGCCCAGAAAAATTCTACAGTCTTAATAAGCCCTTGTGAAGCCCTTATTTACGATCGTAATAAACATGGCTTACCGGATCCCATAGGGAAAATGACAGCTTCCAGCATTACATCGTCTTGTTAGAATGTGTCATACCTCAAGCAGCAAGAGACTGCTCACTGTTCCCCCAACTGAAGTTAATTGCTCTCAACAGTCCTGTGTGGAACAGCCATGGATTTTAGTGACGGTTGCTAAAATCATTTTCCTCATACAAACAGAAATCTTCATCTCTTTTCTGTTTCTGAGTAAATAGTACATACCAGCACTATTTCAAAATAACAAACTCTTGATTGAATAATAAAAACTACAGTTAAACACTAAAAAACTCTAAGCCATCTCCGTGGAGATGTTGCCTGTACAACGGCAAAGAGAATGACTGGGGTAGGCGGAGCCTAGGAGGGATCATGTGACCAGCTTTGCTGGGCTCTTTGCCATTTCCTGTTGGGGAAGAGAATATCCCACAAGTAAGGATGACGCCGTGGACCGGACACACCTATGTTGGAGAAAACAACAATCTGCCAGAGCACCGCCTTGTGCAGTACTGCCGTACCTGATGGAATTCCATCTATGACATGTTTAAGCGCTTACTGGAACAGAGATGGGCAGTTGTCGCAGTCCTGTCTGACAGGGTGTACACAAAGTTGACAGATGCCCACACACTTGACCTGGCTGACGACAGTTGGGTAGCTATCGAAGAGCTACTGCCAGTGTTAAGCTCCTTGAAATGTGCTACAACTGCTTTGTGCGGAGAGTCTCAGGTATCAATATCTATGATTTACCCTGTCACAGCCACTCTTCTGTCCAAGCATCTCATTAGTACCACAGGAGAGTCAACAAAAGTATCACAGTTTAAAACAACTGTATTGGAGTCCCTCAAGCGCCGCTTTTCACCTACAGGCACAGAAGAATTACATAATGTGGCGCTCATCGCTTCATTTCTAGACCCCAGGCACAAACACCTTAAGTTTACAGAAGAGACGGTCAAGAAAGCAGTCACAGAAAGTAGCGGATTTGCTTTATCTTACGGAAAACGGTGGTGATGTCACAGAAGGTGAACCAAGTACAGTGGTAAACGGACCACCCGAAAAGCAACGTTGCACTGTTACTGCTATGGCAACATTATTCGGAGATGAATATTACACAGAGGACGGAATGTCTCTGCAAACCGAGCTGGACAAATACATGCAAGATGAGTGCATTCCTCCATTTGAAGACCCTCTGGCATGGTGGAAGGCAAATTAATGCAAGTACAGGAAATTATCACGGCTAGCAAAAGCATACCTGTGCATCCCAGCAACATCTGTACCGGCTGAACGAGTTTTCTCAGCTGCGGGCCTGATAGTCAACAGACTACGTAATTGTCTACTCCCGGAGCATGTGGACATGCTAATTTTTCTAAACAAGAACAATATTTCATCTGCTCACCTATTCTGTCCCTGATCTGGACTATTATTAAAGAGGATTTCTGTTTATCATTTTTTATTGGACATTGGAAAATAAAAGTGTTTTTATTTTAAATTTCACTTTGTGTCCTTGCAAGCATCATTTATACACATCTCATGAGTGCTGCAAATAATATCCACAATTGATCTCATAGTATGTAAACTGAGCACTAATCTGTTTGCATACATAAAGTTTATACCATACTCCAGAGAGGAGAAGCCTTTCAAGTATAAAGAAGGTGAAAAGAAATAAACAGCAACAAGGAAAGAAATTCAGCAACAAGAAATAAACGGCTAGATTTAAAGTTTTGTCTGTAAAAAGCTGCGTAGCTAACGCTGCTTTTTTTCCCAGCGCACCCTTCCAACAACGCTGGTATTTAAAGTTGTCTGAGGGGCTGCGTTAGGCTCAAAAAAGGGTGCGTTGAGCCTAACTTAGCTCCACTTCAACTCTCAATACCAGCATTGCTTACGGGGTAGCGGTAAGCTGGGAAAACGTGCTCGTGTACGATATCCCCATAGGAAACAATGGGGCTGAGCTGGCTGAAAAAAAAACTAACACCTGCAAAAAAGCAGCGTTCAGCTCCTAACGCAGCCCCATTGTTTCCTATGGGGTAACACTTTCTAAGTCTGCATCTAACACCCTAACATGAACCCCGAGTCTAAACACCCCTAACCTTACACTTATTAACCCCTAATCTGCCGTCCCCGCTATCGCTGACCCCTGCATATTATTATTAACCCCTAATCTGCCGCTCCGGACACCGACGCCACCTACATTATACCTATGAACCCCTAATCTGCTGCCCCTAACATCGCCGACCCCTATATTATATTTATTAACCCCTAATCTGCCCCCCCCACATCGCCGCTACATAACTACACTTATTAACCCCTAATCTGCCGACCGGACCTCACCGCCACTATAATAAATGTATTAACCCCTAAACTGCCGCACTCCCCCTCGCAAACACTAGAATAAATAGTATTAACCCCTAATCTGCCCTCCCTAACATCGCCGCCACTTACCTACAATTATTAACCCCTAATCTTCCACCCGCACCGTCGCCGCTACTATAATAAAGTTATTAACACCTAAACCTAACTCTAACCCCAACAACCCCCTAACATAAATATAATTTATATTAAACAAAATAATATTCCTAAAATTAACTAAATTATTCCTATTTAAAACTAAATACTTACCTATCAAATAAACCCTAATATAGCTACAATATAATTAATAATTACATTGTAGCTATTTTAGGATTTATATTTATTTTACAGGCAACTTTGTATTTATTTTAACTAGTTACAATAGCTATTAAAATAAATACAAAATTACCTACCTAGTTAAAATAAATACAAAATTACCTGTAAAATAAATCCTAACCTAAGTTACAATTAAACCTAACACTACACTATCATTAAAACATAATTTATGCTTACCTGATAAATTCCTTTCTTCTGTAGTGTGATCAGTCCACGGGTCATCATTACTGGGATATTACTCCTCCCCAACAGGAAGTGCAAGAGGATTCACCCAGCAGAGCTGCATATAGCTCCTCCCCTCTACGTCACTCCCAGTCATTCGACCAAGGACCAACGAGAAAGGAAAAGCCAAGGGTGAAGTGGTGACTGGAGTATAAATTAAAAAATATTTACCTGCCTTAAAAACAGGGCGGGCCGTGGGCTGATCACACTACAGAAGAAAGGAATTTATCAGGTAAGCATAAATTATGTTTTCTTCTGTTAAGTGTGATCAGTCCACGGGTCATCATTACTTCTGGGATACCAATACCAAAGCAAAAGTACACGGATGACGGGAGGGATAGGCAGGCTCTTTATACAGAAGGAACCACTGCCTGAAGAACCTTTCTCCCAAAAATAGCCTCCGATGAAGCAAAAGTGTCAAATTTGTAAAATTTGGAAAAAGTATGAAGCGAAGACCAAGTTGCAGCCTTGCAAATCTGTTCAACAGAGGCCTCATTCTTGAAGGCCCAAGTGGAAGCCACAGCTCTAGTAGAATGAGCTGTAATTCTTTCAGGAGGCTGCTGTCCAGCAGTCTCATAAGCTAAACGAATTATGCTACGAAGCCAAAAAGAAAGAGAGGTAGCGGAAGCTTTTTGACCTCTCCTCTGCCCAGAGTAAATGACAAACAGAGAAGACGTTTGTCGAAATTCCTTAGTTGCCTGTAAGTAAAATTTTAGAGCACGGACTACATCCAGGTTGTGCAGTAGACTTTCCTTCTTTGAAGAAGGATTTGGGCATAAAGAAGGAACAACAATCTCCTGATTGATATTCCTGTTAGTAACTACCTTAGGTAAGAACCCAGGTTTAGTACGCAGGACTACCTTATCCGAATGAAAAATCAAATAAGGAGAATCACAATGTAAGGCTGATAATTCAGAGACTCTTCGAGCCGAGGAAATAGCCATTAAAAATAGAACTTTCCAAGATAACAACTTTATATCAATGGAATGAAGGGGTTCAAACGGAACGCCCTGTAAAACATTAAGAACAAGGTTTAAACTCCATGGTGGAGCAACAGTTTTAAACCCAGGCTTAATCCTGGCCAAAGCCTGACAAAAAGCCTGGACGTCAGGAACTTCTGACAGACGTTTGTGTAACAGAATGGACAGAGCTGAGATCTGTCCCTTTAATGAACTAGCAGATAAACCCTTTTCTAAACCTTCTTGTAGAAAAGACAATATCCTAGGAATCCTAACCTTACTCCAAGAGTAACCTTTGGATTCACACCAATATAGGTATTTACGCCATATCTTATGGTAAATCTTTCTGGTAACAGGTTTCCTAGCCTGTATTAAGGTATCAATAACTGACTCAGAAAACCCACGTCTTGATAAAATCAAGCGTTCAATTTCCAAGCAGTCAGCTTCAGAGAAGTTAGATTTTGATGTTTGAAGGGACCCTGTATCAGAAGGTCCTGTTTCAGAGGTAGAGACCAAGGTGGACAAGATGACATGTCCACCAGGTCTGCATACCAAGTCCTGCGTGGCCACGCAGGTGCTATTAGAATCACTGATGCTCTCTCTTGTTTGATTCTGGCAATCAATCGAGGAAGCAACGGGAAGGGTGGAAACACGTAAGCCATCCTGAAGTCCCAAGGTGCTGTCAGAGCATCTATCAGGACTGCTCCTGGATCCCTGGATCTGGACCCGTAACGAGGAAGCTTGGCGTTCTGTCGAGACGCCATGAGATCTATCTCTGGTTTGCCCCAACGTCGAAGTATTTGGGCAAAGACCTCCGGATGAAGTTCCCACTCCCCCGGATGAAAAGTCTGACGACTTAAGAAATCCGCCTCCCAGTTCTCCACTCCCGGGATGTGGATTGCTGACAGGTGGCAAGAGTGAGACTCTGCCCAGCGAATTATCTTTGATACTTCCATCATAGCTAGGGAGCTTCTTGTCCCTCCCTGATGGTTGATGTAAGCTACAGTCGTGATGTTGTCCGACTGAAACCTGATGAACCCCCGAGTTGTCAACTGGGGCCAAGCCAGGAGGGCATTGAGAACTGCTCTCAATTCCAGAATGTTTATTGGCAGGAGACTCTCCTCCTGACTCCATTGTCCCTGAGCCTTCAGAGAATTCCAGACGGCACCCCAACCTAGAAGGCTGGCGTCTGTTGTTACAATTGTCCAGTCTGGTCTGCTGAATGGCATCCCCCTGGACAGATGTGGCCGAGAAAGCCACCAAAGAAGAGAATTTCTGGTCTCTTGATCCAGATTCAGAGAAGGGGATAAGTCTGAGTAATCCCCATTCCACTGACTTAGCATGCACAGTTGCAGTGGTCTGAGGTGTAAGCGTGCAAAGGGTACTATGTCCATTGCCGCTACCATTAAGCCGATTACCTCCATGCATTGAGCCACTGACGGGTGTTGAATGGAATGAAGGGTGCGGCAAGCACTTTGAAGTCTTGTTAGCCTGTCCTCTGTCAGGTAAATCTTCATTTCTACAGAATCTATAAGAGTCCCCAGGAAGGGAACTCTTGTGAGTGGAACGAGTGAACTTTTCTTTTCGTTCACCTTCCATCCATGTGACCTTAGAAATGCCAGCACTAACTCTGTATGAGACTTGGCAGTTTGAAAGCTTGAAGCTTGTATCAGAATGTCGTCTAGGTATGGAGCTACCGAGATTCCCCGCGGTCTTAGTACCGCCAGAAGAGCACCCAGAACCTTTGTGAAGATTCTTGGAGCTGTAGCCAATCCGAATGGAAGAGCCACAAACTGGTAATGCCTGTCTAGGAAGGCAAACCTTAGGTACCGATAATGATCTTTGTGAATCGGTATGTGAAGGTAAGCATCTTTTAAATCTACAGTGGTCATGTACTGACCCTCTTGGATCATAGGTAAAATTGTCCGAATAGTCTCCATCTTGAACGATGGAACTCTTAGGAATTTGTTTAGGATCTTTAAGTCCAGGATTGGTCTGAAAGTTCCCTCTTTTTTGGGAACCACAAACAGATTTGAGTAAAACCCCTGTCCCTGTTCCGATCGTGGAACTGGATGGATTACTCCCATTAACAAGAGCTCTTGTACGCAGCGTAGAAACGCCTCTTTCTTTGTCTGGATTGTTGACAATCTTGACAGATGAAATCTCTCTCTTGGAGGAGAGTATTTGAAGTCCAGAAGGTATCCCTGAGATATTATCTCTAGCGCCCAGGGATCCTGAACATCTCTTGCCCAAGCCTGGGCGAAGAGAGAAAGTTTGCCCCCCACTAGATCCGATCCCGGATCGGGGGCCCTCAATTCATGCTGTTTTAGGGGCAGCAGCAGGTTTCTTAGTCTGCTTGCCATTGTTCCAGGACTGGTTAGGTTTCCAGCCTTGTCTGTAGCGAGCAACAGCTCCTTCCTGTTTTGGTGCAGAGGAAGTTGATGCTGCTCCTGCTTTGAAATTACGAAAGGAACGAAAATTAGACTGTCTAGTCTTGGCTTTGGCTTTGTCCTGAGGCAGGGCATGGCCTTTACCTCCTGTAATGTCAGCGATAATCTCTTTCAACCCGGGCCCGAATAAGGTCTGCCCTTTGAAAGGTATATTAAGCAATTTAGACTTAGAAGTAACATCAGCTGACCAGGATTTTAGCCACAGCGCCCTGCGTGCCTGAATGGCGAATCCTGAATTTTTCGCCGTAAGTTTAGTAAGATGTACTACGGCCTCCGAAATGAATGAATTAGCTAGTTTAAGGACTCTAAGCCTGTCCGTAATGTCGTCCAGAGTAGCTGAACCAATGTTCTCTTCCAGAGACTCAATCCAGAATGCCGCTGCAGCCGTGATCGGCGCAATGCATGCAAGGGGTTGCAATATAAAACCTTGTTGAACAAACATTTTCTTAAGGTAACCCTCTAACTTTTTATCCATTGGATCTGAAAAAGCACAGCTATCCTCCACCGGGATAGTGGTACGCTTAGCTAAGGTAGAAACTGCTCCCTCCACCTTAGGGACCGTTTGCCATAAGTCCCTTGTGGTGGCGTCTATTGGAAACATTTTTCTAAATATCGGAGGGGGTGAGAACGGCACACCGGGTCTATCCCACTCCTTAGTAACAATTTCAGTAAGTCTCTTAGGTATAGGAAAAACCTCAGTACTCGTCGGTACCGCAAAATATTTATCCAACCTACACATTTTCTCTGGTATTGCAACTGTGTTACAATCATTCAGAGCCGCTAACACCTCCCCTAGTAATACACGGAGGTTTTCCAGTTTAAATTTAAAATTTGAAATATCTGAATCCAGTCTGTTTGGATCAGAACCGTCACCCACAGAATGAAGTTCTCCGTCCTCATGTTCTGCCACCTGTGACGCAGTGTCTGACATGGCCCTAATATTATCAGCGCACTCTGTTCTCACCCCAGAGTGATCACGCTTACCTCTTAGTTCTGGTAATTTAGCCAAAACCTCAGTCATAACAGTAGCCATATCCTGTAATGTGATTTGTAATGGCCGCCCAGATGTACTCGGCGCTACAATATCACGCACCTCCCTCTGAGCGGGAGATGTAGGTACTGACACGTGAGGCGAGTTAGTCGGCATAACTCTCCCCTCGTTGTTTGGTGAAATTTGTTCAATTTGTACAGATTGACTTTTATTTAAAGTAGCATCAATACAGTTAGTACATAAATTTCTATTGGGCTCCACTTTGGCATTGCAACAAATGACACAGGTATCATCCTCTGAATCAGACATGTTTAACACACTAGCAAATAAACTTGCAACTTGGAAATACAATTCAATTAGAATAATATTAAAACGTACTGTGCCTTTAAGAAGCACAGAAGATTTATGACAGTTGAAAATTAATAAATTGAAACAGTTATAGCCTCAATCCTTGTAAACAACACAACTTTAGCAAAGGTTTAATCCCATTAGCAAAGATAACAAATTCTGAAAGCAGGAAACAAATTACAGAATAAACGTTTTTTATCTCAGTCAAACTATAATTCTCACAGCTCTGCTGAGAGAAATTACCTCCCTCAAAATAAGTTTTGAAGACCCCTGAGCTCTGTAGAGATGAACCGGATCATGCAGGGAATACAATGAGTTGCTGACTGAAATATTTGATGCGTAGTAAAAGCGCCAAAAAACGGCCCCTCCCCCTCACACACAGCAGTGAGGGAGAACAGAAACTGTCAGAAAACAGATTAAGCAACTGCCAAGTGGAAAAATAGTGCCCAAACATTTATTCACTCAGTACCTCAGCAAATGAAAACGATTTTACATTATATCGGTATGGCAGGATTTTCTCATCAATTCCATTGTCAGAAAATAAAAACTGCTACATACCTCTATGCAGATTCATCTGCCCGCTGTCCCCTGATCTGAAGTTTACCTCTCCTCAGATGGCCGAGAAACAGCAATATGATCTTAACTACTCCGGCTAAAATCATAACAAAAACTCTGGTAGATTCTTCTTCAAACTCTGCCAGAGAGATAATAACACACTCCGGTGCTATTTTAAAATAACAAACTTTTGATTGAAGATATAAAACTAAGTATAATCACCATAGTCCTCTCACACATCCTATCTAGTCGTTGGGTGCAAGAGAATGACTGGGAGTGACGTAGAGGGGAGGAGCTATATGCAGCTCTGCTGGGTGAATCCTCTTGCACTTCCTGTTGGGGAGGAGTAATATCCCAGAAGTAATGATGACCCGTGGACTGATCACACTTAACAGAAGAAATTAAATAAATAAACTACAATTACCTAAAAAAAAATACAATAAAATAAACTATTCTATCATACAAAAAAAAAACACTAAATTACAAAAAATAAAAAAGAATTACAAGCAGTTTAAACTAATTACATCTAATCTAAGCCCCCCTAATAAAATAAAAAAGCCTCCAAAATAAAAAAATTCCCTACCCTATTCTAAAATACAAAAGTAATCAGCTCTTTTACCAGCCCTTAAAAGGGCTTTTTGCAGGGCCTTGCCCCAAAGTAATCT